>NC_084621.1:65053874-65068874 GCF_033978795.1 Nerophis ophidion
GTTGGCGAGGGGTACTGGAGCCTATCTCAGCTGTATATGTATTACAAAAGTAATATCAATAGCAATAAAGTAATGCAAATAAGGTGCAAACAACTACTGAACCTGGCTTGTGGCCTCAAAACACACAAACACTTAAGGTAAATAACAAAACTCTAGTTTCTTGAACAAAGTTGTAAACATGAACACAAAACAAAAGAACTGAGAAATTCAAATAAAAAAGTAACAATATCAATTACAATAAAGTAATCCATCCATCCATTTTTCTACCGCTTATTCCCTTTCGGGGTCGCGAGGGGGCGCTGACGCCTATCTCAGCTACAATCGGGCGGAAGGCGGGGTACACCCTGGACAAGTCGCCACCTCATCACAGGGCCAACACAGACAGACAGACAACATTCACACACTAGGGCCAATTTAGTGTTGCCAATCAACCTATCCCCAGGTGCATGTCTTTGGAAGTGGAGGAAGCCGGAGAACCCAGAGGGAACCCACGCATTCACGGGGAGAACATGCAAACTCCACACAGAAAGATCCCGAGCCTGGATTTGAACCCAGGACTGCAGGAACTTCGTATTGTGAGGCAGACGCACTAACCCCTCTGCCACCGTTTGAAAGCCCCTTCGGGGTACCGATACTTTTGAAAAACAAATCTGTACTTTTGCCTTCATTAATTGATTATGATAATAATACAACACAGCACAACAATTTAAGTCCAAAAATAAAATATGTATTACAAAAGTAATATCAATAGCAATAAGTAATGCAAATAAGGTGCAAACAACTACTGAACCTGGCTTGTGGCCTCAAAACACACAAACACTTAAGGTAAATAACAAAACTCTAGTTATTGAACAAAGTTGTAAACATGAACACAAAACAAAAGAACTGAGATATTCAAATAAAAAAGTAACAATATCAATTACAATAAAGTTATCCATCCATCCATTTTCTACCGCTTATTCCCTTTCGGGGTAGCGGGGGCGCTGACGCCTATCTCAGCTACAATCGGGCGGAAGGCGGGGTACACCCTGGACAAGTCGCCACCTCATCGCAGGGCCAACACAGATAGACAGACAACATTCACACTCACATTCACACACTAGGGCCAATTTAGTGTTGCCAATCAACCTATCCCCCAGGTGCATGTCTTTGGAAGTGGGAGGAAGCCGGAGTACCCGGAGGGAACCCCACGCATTCACGGGGAGAACATGCAAACTCCACACAGAAAGATCCCGAGCCTGGATTTGAACCCAGGACTGGCAGGACCTTCGTATTGTGAGGCAGACGCACTAACCCCTCTGCCACCGTTGAAAGCCCCTTCGGGGTACCGATACTTTTGAAAAACAAATCTGTACTTTTGCCCTTCATTAATTGATTATGATAATAATACAACACAGCACAACAATTTAAGTAAAACAATACAATATTTATTACAAAAGTAATATCAATAGCAATAAAGTAATGCAAATAAGGTGGAAAACAAATACTGAACCTGGCTAGTCGCCTCAAAACACACAAGAACTTCAGTAAAAAAGAAAACACTAGTTATTAAACAGTTGTAAAGATGAACACAAAACAAAAGAACTGAGAAATTCTTATCATTATTTTAGCGCAATAAAGTACTTTACAGTTTACAACCAAGACATTAAGTCGCACTGGATTAGATTAGATTAGATGGTACTTTATTTAGGCCCTGCGATGAGGTGGCGACTTGTCCAGGGTGTACCCCGCCTTCCGCCCGATTGTAGCTGAGATAGGCGCCAGCGCCCCCCGCGACCCCGAACGGGAATAAGCGGCAGAAAATGGATGGATGGATGGATGGGTACTTTATTTATTCCGTCAGGAGAGTTCCTTCAGGAAAATTACATTTTTCAGCACAATCCCATTCAAGATCAGACAAAACATTACAGGGAGACAGAACAGGATCGCTGACGGGTCTGCCGGCTTCCAGCGCCCCTTACAAAAAAGATGAGATAAAGGTAAACAAAGGGGGGGGGGGGGAAGAAGATTAATATAAAATTTAAAAAATCGGTCTTTGCCTGGGCCCTGGAGAGGAGGTGCAGACTGAGGCCAAGGGAAAAAACAAATAAGATAAAAAATCAACTCATAACCATGGTACACATCCCTCTTCCATGTGTGTAAGAGGGAAACATCAAACATCAAAGAACACAGAGGACATTGGGAAACGCACGTGTGTGTGTGTGTGTGTGTGTGTGTGTGTGTGTGTGTGTGTGTGTGTGTGTGTGTGTGTGTCCGAGTGAACCTCGGAGCGAATTATACTGATGTGTGTGCGCGAACGCACCAAGCGTCATGTTAATTGTATTTATTTTATTTTATTTTGGGTCGAAGATGAATTTTAAATCTCGTTAAATTAAATCTCGTTCGCCACCCAATCACTAGGGAGGAGGGTGCGCTCATATTTTTTTTTAAATCGGAGTGATTCGCTTAATTTGGTGAAGTATTGATACCATCACGCAAGTATCGATACGATACCTATACTCACCAAGTATCGATACTATTGATACTTTGTATCGATACGCCAGCCCTACTACCCACCACGCAGTCTGATAGTTTATACATCAATGATGAAATATTAACATTGCAACACATGCCAATACGGCATTTTTAGTTGCCTGAATTACAATTTTAAATTTCCCATGAGTTTCGTCTTCGAAACGTCCGTGTAATGATGACGTGTATGCAAGATGTCACAGGTTTTTAGGAAGTATGAGCGCTGCGCACACTAGAGATGCGCGGATAGGCATTTATATAATCCGCAACCGCATCACTAAAGTGGTCATCCACCCGAACCAACATTTTATCAGAACCGCAACCGCGCACCCGCCACCTGCCCCGTTGTTATATATCCGGAGTCGGCGACCTTTTACCACTAAAAGAGCTAGTTTGACCCGGTCACGAAGTAAAGAAGGCAATGGGAGCCGCTAACGTTCTCGCGATATCCGACGGTGATCATTCAGATAACGGGAATAAGGGCATTCTGTGAAGCCATTGCCTTAGACACCTTCAACAACATGTACGAACTGTTACCAGTCCAGCAACATGCTGTATGCAGCTTACGCAAAAACACGTACAAGATTGAAAGGCATACTGGGTGATACAGAGTACACTGACGGTTGTGATATAAACAATTTTAACACTTTTACTAAATATGCGCCACACTGTGAGGCCACACCAAACACGAATGACAAACACATTTTGGGAGAACATCCTCACAGTAACACAACATAAACGCAACACAACAAATACCCAGAATCCTCTGCAAAAAAAGATTCTGAAAGATAAGGGATTTTCCTAGTAAATGTGTCTAAAAACATCGAAATCCATCCCAATGCAATCACGTTTTTTGGAATTTTTTTTTTTCTAGTCCGTCGCTATCACTAACCTCAAACACAAACCTTTCATCTTCGCTCAAATTAATGGGGAAATTGTCATTTTCTCGGTCCGAATAGCTCTTTTTGTTGGAGGCTCCCATTAAAAACAATGTAAATATGTGAGGAGCCATCAAACATGTGACGAATATCTCACTCTGTGTTTTCTGGAATCAAATATGCATTATTTAGTAATTAGAGCCCTAATAGATCAATAATGCAGGACACCATCGATTTTAATTATTTAATATTTTTGAGTAATCACAGTGAAAAGATAATTAACATACCAAAAAATATATTTGGGATCCAAAAGGTGCCCCACTCATAAAGTGATACATTTATATTAGTTTTTTTTTTTTTTTTACTTTCAACACTTACGTTACGAGATGAACTTCAGATATATCTGTCAATTTGACGTTTAAGCTATTATTTTGTTTATTTGATGCTATTTGTTAAAAAAAAACTTTTTTATTTGGCAACTGCACAATATATGCGACATTTACCACATAAAACATTTTAAAGTGAAATATTTGAGCTTAATTATAGCTTTGAAAATAATTCATTATAACATGGATTTTTTTTTGTCTTTTTTTTAGCAATGGCAAAAAAAAAATCAAAATAAAGAAGGACAAACGGAAAAAAAAACTGCCTGCATGGCAGCTTTTGTGTCAACATTGCAATTTTTTCTCGATAGATTTCACCTCATTGTAATATTTTTAATGCTCTTTTTTATTTTTGCATTAGCATTTCCAGAATGTGTGGCGGCCAATTAGCTGCGGGACGCTAATTGTTAACCACAAACAATGTGTAAATATATAAAAACATAAAAAAATATAGAAGTGCAAAGAAAGGTGTGGAAGATTTAGAGCAGTGGTCCCCAACCTTTTTGTATCCACGGATGCTTAAAAATGTTATCCCGCGGCCTGGGTGGGGGGGGGAGAATCCTTTTTTTTTTTTTTTCTTTTTTTTTTCTTTGTCATGAAAAAGGGAGGTTTTTGTGCTTGGTGCACTAATTGTAAGTGTATATTGTGTTTTTTTTATGTTGATTTAATAAATAAAATATAATTATTTATTTATTTATTTTTATTTTTTTTTAAATAAAATGAATAAAAAAATTCCTCTGCGGCCCGGTACCAATCAGGCCACGGCCGGTGCCGGGTCGCAGAATAATTTTTTATTCATTTTTATTTCAAAAAAAATATATATACTGTATATATATATATATATTAACCTTTTTGTATCCGCGGACCGGTCAACGCTTAATAATTTGTCCGCGGCCCGGGTGGGGGCGTGGGGGGTGTCCATTTTTTTTTTTTTTTTTCTTTGTCATGAAAAAGGGACGTTTTTGTCATGAAAAAGGGAAGGTTTTGTGCTTGGTGCACTAATTGTAAGTGTATGTTGGTTTTTTATGTTGATTTAATAAATAAAAAAACAAAAAAACAACAACAACAAAAAAAAAATATATATATATATATTTTTTTTTTTTATAAAAATGAATAAAAAATTCTTCTGCGGCCCGGTACCAATCGGGCCACGGCCCGGTGCCGGGCCACAGAAGAATTTTTTACTCAGTTTTATTTAAAAAAATATATAATTTGTCCCGCTGTCCTTTTTTTTTTTTTCTTTGTCATCAAAAAGGGACGTTTTTGTCATGAAAAAGTGAGGTTTTTGTGCTTGGTGCATTAATTGTAAGTGTATGTTGTGTTTTTTATGTTGATTTAATAAATAAAAAAACTTAAAAAAAAAAATGTTATATATATATATTTTTTAATATTTTTTATAAAAATTAATGAAAAATTCTTCTGCGGCCTGGTACCAATCGGGCCACGGCCCGGTGCCGGGGCCGCAGAAGAGGTTTTTTATTCATTTTTATTTAAAAAAATAGATAATTTGTCCCGCGGCCCGGGTGGGGGTGTCCATTTTTGAAAAAGGGACGTTTTTGTCATGAAAAGGGGAGGTTTTTGTGCTTGGTGCACTAATTGTAGTGTATTTTGTGTTTTTAGGTTGATTTAATAAATAAAAAAACAAAACAAAAAAAAAAATATATATATTATATATATATATATTTTTTTTTATAACAAGTAATAAAAATTCTTCTGCGGCCCGGTACCAATCGGGCCTCGGCCCGGTGCGGGGCCGCAGAAGAATTTTTTATTCATTTTTATTTTAAAAAATATATAATTTGTCCCGCTGTCCTTTTTTTTTTTTTTCTTTGTCATGAAAAAGGGACGTTTTTTGTCATGAAAAAGGGAGGTTTTTCTGCTTGGTGCACTAATTGTAAGTGTATGTTGTGTTTTTTATGTTGATTTAATAAATAAAAAAACAAAAAAACAACAACAACAACAAAAAAAATATATATATATATATAATATATATTTTTTTTTTTTTTATAAAAATGAATAAAAAATTCTTCTGTGGCCCGGTACCAATCGGGCCACGGCCCAGTGCCGGGCCGCAGAAGAATTTTTTACTCATTTTTATTTAAAAAAAGATATAATTTGTCCCGCGGCCCGGGTGGGGGGGGGTGGTCCTTTTTTTTCTTTTTTTTTTTCTTTGTCATCAAAAAGGGACGTTTTTGTCATGAAAAACTGAGGTTTTTGTGCTTGGTGCACTAATTGTAAGTGTATTTTGTGTTTTTTTATGTTGATTTGATAAATGTAAAAAAAAAAAAAAAAATGGTTTAAATGTACAGCTGGTGGCCAAATGCTGTTTAGCCGAGTATTTCACCAAAAAACACTTTTGTGACATTACAGCATATAGCTGTGATGTCATTGTCAAAAACTGTAAAATTGCCTATTTATTTGTAATTTTCTTTGTAATTACTGTTACTGTGAAAGTAATGCAATTATTACTCTGAACATTTTTACACTGGAGCTTTTCTATTCTGTTTCTCCTTCATAATTAGGAAAAGACTATTAGCCAGCGTGCCTAAAAAAAAATTGTTTTAATTTAATTCAACTTTTTTTATTATTATATTATTCTTTCATTTCAGTTCACAGTGAATGTTCTCCTACTGTAGAAAGAGTGTGTACAGGGTCTCCCCCGGGATGACTTTTTCATTTGCAGATTCAGCCCTGCATGCCATTCGCTCCAGGCCATCAGTGGTGCTCTATTAGCTATGTGTACCCAAATAAATTAATAATAATAAAAATTGGTGCTAAAATAAGCCTGGACACAATAGGAAGGGGGGGAAAAAATGTGCACGGTTTGTAAACACGTATTGAACAATATTTAATTATCCCGGAGGAAACGGTGTTGAATTTTAAAACCCAACATATCTATAAATGCATGGAAGACTTTCTAGCTCCCGCGACACGTTTCCCAGGTAAAGATAGACATGTCAAACGTTGGCAGGAGGATGCTTTTTGCTTGCAATTCTCGTGACAAAAAGATCTTTACAACGTGCCTGCAAGCATAGATGTAAAGGCACAACTGCATGGGTGTATATACAGTACTGGATGTCTGCGCCAGCTCTGCAAGCCCCTGGCTGCAGCTTGAGCATGAGAAGAGTGCCACCTAGTGGTCTTTCTGCACCTGCTCCGGACAAAGTGGGGACTGAGAGGGAGCGGATCAATCTGGCAAATAATAGCCTCTAATTTGACTTGAGTGTAGCATCAATAGTAATGAGCTTGTTCGGGAGGCGTGCGTGTCCGGATCGAACTGGGCTCACTTTCCCGACTGGTGGAATATGCTGCCGTGACCGCCATTAATGAAGTATGTCTATTAATCCTTCCATCTGACGGGGGGGGGTGCTAAGACAGCAATGAGTCATCCTATTGTGTGCAACTGTGGCCGTCCAGAAACATTCCAAATATTTACCGGTATTCATGAGGCCGGTTTGTTTGGTGTTTGTCAATGCATCGTGAGGCTGTCAGGTGCACACACACACACACACTCAAACACACACACACACACACACACACACACGTTCATGCATCCATTGGAGATGCATCACAGTAAAGTGCTGTAATTTACTTGACCTCCAGTGAAGCTTTGTTCCAAAATGAAAGAAGTGTCGGTTGGCAGTGCGCAGCTACTTGATATTCGAAGGTGTGTGCAGCTCCTTCTTATTTGACCAGAAGGAGTTGGAGCTGATTTGAAGACAAGGAGAGTAGAGGTCTTTAATTACAACTCTCGCCTGTGGCTTCAGGCTCCGCTGGCCCCGCTTGACAATTAAGACCAACAGTTAGCGCGCCGCCAATGGACGACTGGAAGCAACAAAAGAAGGAAGTTTGAACAACCGTCATTAAGCTTAGAGAGAGAGAGAGACAGACCACAAAAAAGCATTAGAACTACAATACAACCTGTCATAGGACTAGAGCTGGGCGATACGGCCTTTTTTTGATATCTCGATATTTTTTTAGGCGATATATATCTCGATATTTTGACTTAGCCTTGAATGAACACTTGACGCATATAATCCCATCATTATGATGATTCTATGTGTCTACATTCAATCAATCATCAATCAATGTTTATTTATATAGCCCCAAATCACAAATGTCTCAAAGGACTGCACAAATCATTACGACTACAACATCCTCGGAAGAACCCACAAAAGGGCAAGGAAAACTCACACCCAGTGGGCAGGGAGAATTCACATCCAGTGGGACGCCAGTGACAATGCTGACTATGAGAAACCTTGGAGAGGACCTCATATGTGGGCAACCCCCCCCCCCCCCCTCTAGGGGACCGAAAGCAATGGATGTCGAGCGGGTCTAACATGATACTGTGAAAGTTCAATCCATAGTGGCTCCAACACAGCCGCGAGAGTTCAGTTCAAAGCGGATCCAAGACAGCAGCGAGAGTCCCGTCCACAGGAAACCATCTCAAGCGGATCAGCAGCGTAGAGATGTCCCCAACCGATACAGGCGAGCGGTCCATCCTGGGTCCCGACGAGCGGTCCATCCTGGGTCTCGACTCTGGACAGCCAGTACTTCATCCATGGTCATCGGACCGGACCCCCTCCACAAGGGAGGGGGGGACATAGGAGAAAGAAAAGAAGTGGCAGATCAACTGGTCTAAAAAGGAGGTCTATTTAAAGGCTAGAGTATACAGATGAGTTTTAAGGTGAGACTTCAAACTTCAAACATTCTTCTTCATACTGCAATAATGTATACTTATTTTAAACTAACTGACTAATTGACCAAAACTGTATTTATTAAACAGTTATTAAGCAGTGGCACAAACATTCATGTCATTTCCAAAACAGAAAGTGCAAGATTGTCAGACATTTTAAAACAAGTGCACTTTTTGTGCATGATGTCACTAAGATGACATAACAAAACAACACTAAATTAAAGTGCACTTTTTGTACAGAACGCCACTACAATAGTTTAAAACAAATAAAGTGCACTTTTGTGCATGATGTCACACGAGATATTTCAATAACTGTCAAATAAAAAGGAGTTGCATTATAGGAAATTAAATAGTGTTCATCCTTCGCTATGTGGTAGTTTACTGCGGACATTATCTCCTTTTGTGATTGACTATTTTTTTCATACGGTGTTGATCTGGAAATGTTTGCCTCGGCATTTTGATGTTGTGTACCTAATGGAGACGTTGACATGCGGAGTGAGCACTCTTCATTCTCTAGCAGGTGACTTGATGGATTGATTGAAACTTTTATTAGTAGATTGCACAGTACAGTACATATTCCGTACAATTGACCACTAAATGGTAACACCCCAATAAGTTTTTCAACTGCCGTAGATGTTATTGTCACATATGCATGTACAGTAGACGGCATTATTGTCCTGTTTAAGAGTGTCACAACATTGCTGTTTACGGCAGACGAACTGCTTTACGGTAGACGAAAACGTGACTGCTGTTGTTGTGTGTTGTTACCGCGCTGGGAGGACGTTAATGAAACTGCCTATCAATAAACCCATATAAGAAACCAAGAGGGGAGGAGTATATTTACAGCTAGAAAAGTGCAGATTGGATTTTAACCTATTTAAAACATGACATCAAAAATATATATTTTTTGTGAGAAATCATTGAGATGATCAGTGTTTCCACAAAGATAAATAACATTAATTACTAATAATAACATAGAGTTAAAGGTAAATTGAGCAAATTGGTTATTTCTGTCAATTTATTTAAGTGTGTATCAAACTGGTAGCCCTTCGCATTAATCAGTACCCAAGAAGTAGCTCTTGGTTTCAAAAAGGTTGGTGAACCCTGCCGTAAATGCTATGGCCACATATGCATGTACAGTAGATGGCAGTATTGTCCTGTTTAAGAGTGTCACAACATTGCTGTTTACGGCAGACGAACTGCTTTACGGTAGACGAAAACGTGACTGCTGTTGTTGTGTGTTGTTACCGCGCTGGGAGGACGTTAATGAAACTGCCTATCAATAAACTCATATAAGAAACCAAGAGGGGAGGAGTGTATTTACAGTTAGAAAAGTGCAGATTGGATTTTAACCTATTTAAAACATGACATCAAAAATATATATTTTTTGTGAGAAATCATTGAGATGATCAGTGTTTCCACAAAGATAAATAACATTAATTACTAATAATAACATAGAGTTAAAGGTAAATTGAGCAAATTGGTTATTTTTGGCTATTTATTTAAGTGTGTATCAAACTGGTAGCCCTTCGCATTAATCAGTACCCAAGAAGTAGCTCTTGGTTTCAAAAAGGCTGGTGACCCCTGCCGTAGATGTTATTGTCACATATGCATGTACAGTAGATGGCATTATTGTCCTGTTTAAGAGTGTCACAACATTGCTGTTTACGGCAGACGAACTGCTTCACGGTAGACGAAAACGTGACGGCTGTTGTTGTGTGTTGTTACCGCGCTGGGAGGACGTTAATGAAACTGCCTATCAATAAACTCATATAAGAAACCAAGGGGGGAGGAGTGTATTTACAGCTAGAAAAGTGCAGATTGGATTTTAACCTATTTAAAACATGACATCAAAAATATATATTTTTTGGGAGAAATCATTGAGATGATCAGTGTTTCCACAAAGATAAATAACATTAATTACTAATAATAACATAGAGTTAAAGGTAAATTGAGCAAATTGGTTATTTCTGGCTATTTATTTAAGTGTGTATCAAACTGGTAGCCCTTCGCATTAATCAGTACCCAAGAAGTAGCTCTTGGTTTCAAAAAGGTTGGTGACCCCTGCCGTAGATGTTATTGTCACATATGCATGTACAGTAGATGGCATTATTGTCCTGTTTAAGAGTGTCACAACATTGCTGTTTACGGCAGACGAACTGCTTCACGGTAGACGAAAACGTGACGGCTGTTGTTGTGTGTTGTTACCGCGCTGGGAGGACGTTAATGAAACTGCCTATCAATAAACCCATATAAGAAACCAAGAGGGGAGGAGTATATTTACAGTTAGAAAAGTGCAGATTGGATTTTAACCTATTTAAAACATGATATCAAAAATATATATTTTTTGTGAGAAATCATTAAAATGATCAGTGTTTCCTCAAAGATAAATATCATTAATTACTAATAATAACATAGAATTAAAGGTAAATTGAGCAAATTGGTTATTTCTGGCAATTTATTTACGTGCGTATCAAACTGGTAGCCCTTCGCATTAATCAGTACCAAAGAAGTAGCTCTTGGTTTCAAAAAGGTTGGTGAACCCTGCCGTAAATGTTATTGTCACATATCCATGTACAGTAGACGCCATTATTGTCCTGTTTAAGAGTGTCACAACATTGCTGTTTATGGCAGACAAACTGCTTTACGGTAGACGAAAAGGTGACTGCTGTTGTTGTGTGTTGTTACCGCGCTGGGAGGACGTTAATGAAACTGCCTATCAATAAACTCATATAAGAAACCAAGAACTCGCTCTCGATCATTCTACAGTTATAACTGTTTATATTGTGGGAAAGCGGACGTGAAAACAGGCTGTCCTCACTCAGGTCCGCATGGAGCTGGAGGGGCGTGAATTTCAGGAGATTTTCGAGAGTAAATTTGTCCCGGGAGGTTTTTGGGGGACGCGCTGAATTTCGTGAGTCTCCGGGAAAATCCAGGAGGGTTGGCAAGTATGATCCAAACCACCGCCAGACGATGGAACCCCCTGCTGTTTTTCTCGGGAATTAATTCTTCCTTTATTTGTTACCAGATTCGCACCTTCTCTTTCTCGTATTACCACTCGCACCACAGCTAACGTTACCCATGCCACTACCTCTCTGCTCTGTACACGTATGTGACGTACGTAAGAAGGTGCGTTTGCGGTCTGTTAGAAGGCGAGGCAAGAAAGAGATTCGGAAATGCCTGTAGTGTAATGCCTGCAGCTAAAAGCAACTGCGTGAGAACGTATACCGGAATATCACGATATAGTCATTTTCTATATCGCACAGAGACAAACTCGCGATATATCGAGTATATCGATATGTCGCCCAGCCTCAATGTATGAGCGCTAAACTTGGAACACTTGTATCCAAGGGCGTAGAATTGGGTAGGGACACTAGGGACACGTCCCTACCAATATCCAGCTGCTACTGTGTAGTCACTATCAATACAAGCGCTGCCCGTAATGTTTAGTCAATGATTACGGCACAGAAAGGGTTAAATATCTGTCTCTGCTAGAAGTCCCGCCTCTAACCTAAATATCGCTCCCTGATTGGTTACCAGTTTCATGCTAACTTACGTGTGATAGGCTGTCCCCGCTGTGGAAAAAAAACGTCCCACCTATCCAGACGTTAGCTCCAAATTAGCACTGCATCTCGTCTTTTCCGCCGCTTTTTTTCCAGGTGAAAGTCAATGCTCAGTCCCCTTTACCATTGTTAACCCTCCCCGTAGGTGAAAGTTAACCTTAAACATGTGAATTCAACTACTTTAGTCCGTTTTTTAACATCGTAAAATCATCAGCTGTCTTTTTCTACGGACTGCAACAGTCCGTTGTCATGGATACAGGACAACAACTTCCATTCATAGCGGTCATACGCGCCTGAGGCGGAGTGATAGCCTGCGCTGTGATCAGGCTTTAGAATAGATAGATAGATAGATAGTACTTTATTTATTCCGTCAGGAGAGTTCCTTCAGGAAAATTACAATTTTCAGCACAATCCCATTCAAGATCAAACAAACATTACAGGGAGACAGAACAGGATCGCTGACGGGTCTGCCGGCTTCCAGCGCCCCTTACAAAAAAGATGACATACAGGTAAACATGGGGGGGGGGAATAGAAGATTAAATTTAAATTAAAAAAATCGGTCTTAGCCTGGGCCCTGTAGTGGGGGTGCAGACTGAGGCCAAGGGGAGAAAAAAACAAAAAAAACAACAACTCATAGCCATAGTACACATCCCTCTTACATGTGTGTAAGAGGGAAACATCAAACATCAAAGAACACAGAGGACATTAAAGACATTAAAGCAGCAGATACAAGCAGACACTTCTACATACAGCTATGAATAAAAAGTAAAAGAAACATATCCACTGTGGTGGCCTCTGCGGTGTTCCACGCCATCGTCTGCTGGGGAGGAGGGAGCATGGCCAGAGACAGGAGCAGACCCAACAAAGCAACCAAGACAGCCGACTCCACTCTCGGCCAGTGTCCAGTCCGCATGGATGAGCGAGGATACGTCCAAGGTGACTGAGGTGTCCGACACCTGCTCACCCAGTCGAGACACCGCGAAGCCTCTCCGTCCCAGCGCTCAGTGCTAGCTCCGCAGCCCTGTCCCCTCATCCACTTCTCCTCCAGTCCCTCCAAACAGACTCTGGTGTGGCAGAGACCCAGCAGCTGGTCTCCATGGCCAAAAGGCTCCCGGGAGGCAGATCCAGAAGTCCACCAAAAAAAAGCACCACAGAGGTCACGAAAGTGCCACCCCTTGTCACACAGTCCCAAAGGGTCCCGGACCAAAAGGCAAAAAAAATATAATAAGACATGAAAACAAGAGGGAAACACAAAAGGATGACACAAGAGCACAGAGCTCCTGCCTACAGCAGCCACTACAGCAGCGCCATCTTGGAAAAAAAAATTAATAAAATAAAATAAATAATATAGTAGCCGCGCTCATTATTTAAACCACGGTTAACAGCCAATCAGATCGCCGGATTTCACCTTTCCGTTTTATTTTTTTTTACTTTCATGTAACATATTTACAGTACAAAAGCAGCAATAGAAAGAAGTAGTTGAAGGGAAAAATTGTGAGTGATTTAAACACAAGTTGGAGAAAAGATTATTACAGTTAATTTATGTTTATTTACAATGTTGTGTTGCATAAATGTATTTCTGATGTTGTTGATGGACAGTAGGCTATCTGCGTTCAAAGAACTCCGGTTTATTAGTGATTCCCAAAGCCCAAAAAAAGTCTGCGGGCTAAAGAGCTTTTTCATTTCGGCCTCCAGTACTCTGGAATGCCCTCCCGGTAACAGTTCGAGATGCCACCACAGTAGAAGCATTTAAGTCTCACCTTAAAACTCATTTGTATACTCTAGCCTTTAAATAGACTCCCTTTTTAGACCAGTTGATCTGCCGTTTCTTTTCTTTTTCTCCTATATCCCACTCTCCCTTGTGGAGGGGGTCCGGTCCGATCCGGTGGCCATGTACTGCTTGCCTGTGTATCGGCTGGGGACATCTCTGCACTGCTGATCTGCCTCCGCTTGGGATGGTTTCCTGCTGGCTCCGCTGTGAACGGGACTCTCGCGACTGTGTTGGATCCATTATGGATTGAACTTTCACAGTATCATGTTGGACCCGCTCGACATCCATTGCTTTCCTCCTCTCCAAGGTTCTCATAGTCATCATTGTCACCGATGTCCCACTGGGTGTGAGTTTTCCTTGCCCTTATGTGGGCCTACCGAGGATGTCGTAGTGGTTTGTGCAGCCCTCTGAGACACTAGTGATTTAGGGCTATATAAGTAAACATTGATTGATTGATTGATTGATAGTCAGACCATGGTGCCCCACCTTGGCGGCGCTCACCCTTTAGAGCACAGCCATAACTCCCTAGCACTAAATCTTCATAAAATAGTTCTTCTCAGGTTTCTCTGTTCACATTTCCACACTTTGCACTATTTTGTTACACTTTATTAAACATTTCTTACATATTCCTTATTTTTGCGCCCTAATTTTAGATGTTATTGTGAAGTGTTTAAGGTGATTTTATTATTGTGTTTACATTCATTGTTTTCCATGGTTGTGTCGACATTTCCTTTCTTTCCTGCCTTGATTGGCAATGGGATTATGATCAGTGGAAAGTTACATTTTACATACAAATATGCAAAACCGACTTTTCTGACCTAATTAAGTACCAATGATTGTCACACACACACCAGGTGTGGCGAAATGTGTCCTCTGCATTTGACCCATCCCCTTGTTCACCCCCTGGGAGGTGAGGGGAGCAGTGGGCAGCAGTGGTGCTGCGCCCGGGAACCATTTATGTTGATTTAACCCCCAATTCCAACCCTTGTTGCTGAGTGCCAAGCGAAGAGGCAATGGGTCCCATTTTTATAGTCTTTGGTATGACTTGGCCGGGGTTTGAACTCCCACCCTACCGATCTCAGGGCGGACACTCTAACCACTAGGCCACTGAGTAGGTTTGATACCGGTTGTGCATTTGGGATCTGTATAAGTCCCGAAAATTTGTAATCAAACCATAATCCAAATATAGTTTAAAATG
>NC_084621.1:65073874-65078874 GCF_033978795.1 Nerophis ophidion
CTGCAGGAGGATTTAGACAATAGCCTTCATTCCAACTGCATTGGCGAGTGCACAAAGGCGAGCTGGTTGCCGACAGTGAGCAGGCAAACAAGTGCAAGTCGCACTTTTCGCAGCCTTTTCTTCCACTTTCTTGACTTATGTTCCCCTCCTTCTCGTTACCTCTTGACCTCGCCGCTCACGCCTTCATTCCCGCATAACCGTGTGATGAAACAGGGTGTCAGGTGTCAATACGTTGTGTGTGGGTCGTCATATAATGTACATAACACAGTGGGGCAAGAAAGTATTTAGTCAGCCACCGATTGTGCAAGTTCTCCCACTTAAAATGATGACAGAGGTCTGTAATTTTCATCATAGGTACACTTCAACTGTGAGAGACAGAATGTGAAAAAAAAATCCAGGAATTCACATTGTAGGAATTTTAACGAATTTATTTATAAATTATGGTGGAAAATAAGTATTTGGTCAACCATTCAAAGCTCTCACTGATGGAAGGAGGTTTTGGCTCAAAATCTCACGATACATGGCCACATTCATTCTTTCCTTAACACGGATCAATCGTCCTGTCCCCTTAGCAGAAAAACAGCCCCAAAGCATGATGTTTCCACCCCCGTGCTTCACAGTAGGTATGGTGTTCTTGGCATGCAACTCAGTATTCTTCTTCCTCCCAACACGACGAGTTGAGTTTATACCAAAAAGTTCTATTTTGGTTTCATCTGACCACATGACATTCTCCCAATCCTCTGATGCATCATCCATGTATCCTTTTTGGTATAAACTCAACTCGTCGTGTTTGGAGGAAGAAGAATACTGAGTTGCATCCCAAGAACACCACACCTACTGTGAAGCATGGGGGTGGAAACATCATGCTTTGGGGCTGTTTTTCTGCTAAGGGGACAGGACTATTGATCCAAAAATGGGGCCATGTTTCGTGAGATTTTGAGCCAAAACCTCCTTCCATCAGTGAGAGCTTTGAATGGTTGACCAAATACTTATTTTCCACCATAATTTACAAATAAGTTATTTAAAATTCCTACAATGTGAATTCCTGGATTTTCTTTTCACATTCTGTCTCTCACAGTTGAAGTGTACCTATGATGAAAATTACAGACCTCTGTCATCATTTTAAGTGGGAAAACTTGCACAAACAAATTAGTTAATGTCTATACTCTTGCTAAGTCTCGCCTTAGCTTCGCGTGCGCTCGGCAAGCTCATGTTGGACAATTGGACTCTATGCTAAATTTAGCGCTAGCTTCCCGTGCGTCGGCGCGCCTTTTCTTTTGCTTTTATACCAGTGTTCTTTTACCTTTTTGTATTAAATCGAGTCGTACCTGCAATTCCTGCCTGTCTTGGTCCTCGTGCATCCTGGGGTGACACCTACACGTGCATACAAAATGCGTTCCCAGCGTGACACTTTGAGTCACTAGAGAAAAGCGCTATATAAATATAACTCACTTCACTTCACCCCCTTTTGGTGCCCTCAATGTGTGAAATACTGACATAACCACCACAAATCACGCATTTCAACGACACAAAGCCTATTATTGAAGCCAAACTGCGAGGTAGCTGCGGTTATCATGTGATGACACTATAAGAATGATTAATAAGCACAACACACATTTCCTTCTACAGATGGACTGAAAGTAGCAGAATGCTGCCACCATACTTGCCAACCTTGAGACTTCCGATTTCAGGAGGTGGGGGTGGGGGAGGTGGAGGCTTGGTTGGGGCGGGGGGCGTGGTTAAGAGGGGTGGCGTATAATTCACCAATTCGAATATTTCACATATATTTCATATGGGGCAGCATAGCTCGGTTGGTAGAGTGGCCGTGCCAGTAACTTGAGGGTTGCAGGTTCGATTCCCGCTTCTGCCATCCTAGTCACTGCCGTTGTGTCCTTGGGCAAGACACTTTACCCACCTGCTCCCAGTGCCACCCACACTGGTTTAAATGGAACTTAGATATTGGGTTTCACTATGTAAAGCGCTTTGAGTCACTAGAGAAAAGCGCTATATAAATATAATTCACTTCACTTCACACTTCATATATATATATATACATATGCATGAAATACTTGACTTTAAGTGAATTCTAGCTATATATATTTATTTTATTATATACTGTATATAAATAAAATAAATAGTTGATATTCAGACGGCACCTATCAAACACACAGTAATAAAGACACAGTTGTTCTACTAACTCTACTGTGCTTGCTGGTTACTAAAAAACAACAACACTTACCTTTCACTATTTGAGTAACCTTTGTTCTGCCATTTGCGTATTGGCCAGCGATCTCCGAATCCGGGAACATCCTTCACGGATTTTTTGTAGACATCTGCAAATGAGAACGGGATGTTGCTTCCATTTATCAGCATAGCCATCTTTGTCTCAGCATAAGATACACCATCGTGTCTCCATTTTGCGAGGTGGCCTATAATACTGGGTTGTGAACGATGCTGCGCTGCGGACGCTTTGTGCTTTTCTAACTGACCGTTCATGGCTGAGTGGATCCGTTCACCGTGTTCAATGGAGAAGTCTGTTCTACAAAATTTACAGGCAACATACCCCTTCCCCTTCGAACTCTCCTGGATAAACTGAAATTCTTGTTTCCAATCGTTCTGGAACTAGCAAGCGTATTTCTTCATTTTGCTCGTCGACGGTGTAATATATTGGGTTGGAGTCAATAACCAGGCGACGTGATGAAGTTACACGTCTCTTTACTTTGGGCTTCAAAACAAACATTCTATTCTATGTAATAATAATATAATATTATAATAATGGATTTCATTTATATCGCGCTTTTCTATTGTTAGATAATCAAAGCGCTCACAGAGAAGTGGGAACCCATCATTCATTCACACCTGGTGGTGGTAAGTTACATCAGTAGCCACAGCTGCCCTGGGGTAGACTGACGGAAGTGTGGCTGCCAGTTTGCGCCTACGGCCCCTCCGACCACCATCAATCATTTATTCATCATTCATTCACCAGTGTGAGCGGCACCGGGGACAAAGGGTGAAGGACACAACGGCAGCGACTTTGATGTCACTAGGTGGGAAGCGAACCTGCAACCCTCAGGTTTCTGGCACGGCCGCTCTACCCACTACGCCATGCCGCCCCAAAGTACAGCAGATGGCAGTATTGTCCTGTTTAAGAGAGTCACAACAATGAGTCAGGTTCTCATGGAGCTGGAGAGGGCGTGGCCTCCAGCTCCGTCCGAATTTCGGGAGATTTTCGGGAGAACATTTGTCATGGGAGCTTTTCGGGTGAGGCGCTGAATTTCGGGAGTCTCCCGAAAAATCCGGGAAGGTTGGCAAGTATGGCTGCGTCTGTGTTTTCTTCAGCTCAGGGGCAAAATGGTACATCCAGTCCTGGTCCTCGCCCGCAGCACACAGCAGATGGATCTGTGGCATCCTTGGCTGCAGAGATGCAAGCTGACTGAATATTGTGCTGTAAAACATCCATCCACACTCGCATAATCTCCCTCCTTTCCGAGGACAGCCGACAACCTCTTTGATTGCAATTGATCCAAAAACACGGATTTATACCCGGCCATGCTTCTTTATTATTCTCTTTGTTCGCTACCGGCGTGTGGCGAGCAAAGAGGTGAGAAAGTTTTGTGTCTGCGATGTATGTTCCCCGCCATTGTCAGTCGCTGTTTGTATCTACCTTGATGGTAACTCGGGCCGACAGTGGAGAGGAGTTTTGTTATTTTAATTAGGAGATAAAAATTCAAAGGGCCTCTCCAGGCAGTGTGCGGTATGACAGAATCAAGACGATGAAGTGGAGCGGCCTGAAGTGTGTGTCTCGTCACAGTCGATTGGCCGACAGATAGGCCCCGCTCTTTAAAGGGGTGACACACACACACACACACACACTCAGGGAGGTAGCATATTTTAATATCATTTCCCTCCTTTGACGGTTGTGATGGTCCAATTTTCGGCACTTCACCAGCAGATAGGAACCATTTTAGTGGAAGCGCCGATAGTGAAACATTCAATTTTGAATCCAAATATTAATGTTCCAGTAAAAATGTTATAACTCATAGATTTTAATGCCGTAGACCAGAAGTGTTCAAACTGTTTGACTTGAGGGTCGCATTAGGCTAAGTCAGGGGTTGCCAACGCAGTGCCCGCGGGCACCAGGTAGCCCGTAAGGACTAGATGAGTCGCCAGCTGGCCTGTTCTAAAAAATAGCTCAAATAGCAGCACTTACCAGTGAGCTGCCGCTATTTTTTAAATTGTATTTATTTACTAGCAAGCTGGTCTCACTTTGCTCGACATTTTTAATTCTAAGAGAGACAAAACTCAAATAGAATTCGAAAATCCCCCAAAATATTTTAAAGACTTGGTCTTCACTTGTTTAAATTGTGCCTATCTCGGCTGCATTCAGGCGGAAGGCGGGGTACACCCTGGACAAGTCGCCATCTCATCACAGGGCCAACACAGATAGACAGACAACATTCACACACTAGGGACCATTTAGTGTTGCCAATCAACCTATCCCCATGTGCATGTCTTTGGAAGCCACGCAGTCATGGGGAGAACATGCAAACTCCACACAGAAAGATCCCGAGCCCGGGATTGAACCCAAGTCTACTCAGGACCTCCCTATTGTGAGGCACATGCTGCCCTATTTAAAGGCCTACTGAAACCCACTACTACCCACCACACAGTCTAATAGTTTATATATCAACGATGAAATATTAACATTGCAACACATGCCAATACGGCCTTTTTAGTTTACTAAATTGCAGTTTTAAATTTCCCGCGGAGTTTCTTGTTGAAAACGTCGCGGATTGATGACGCGTGCGCGTGACGTCACGGACTGTCAGGAAATATTAGCGCAGCACCATTTGTGGCTAAAAGTCGTCTCTTTTCATCGCGCAATTAAACAGTATTCTGCACATCTGTGTTGCTGAATCTTTTGCAATTTGTTCAATTAATAATGGAGACGTCAAAGTAGAAAGATGGAGTTGGGAAGCTTTAGCCTTTAGCCACACAAA